>NC_092528.1:32085000-32088964 GCF_037038585.1 Patagioenas fasciata | reverse complement strand
TCTAACCCTAACCCTAACCCTAACCCTAACCCTACCCTAACCCTAACCCTAACCCTAACCCTAACCCTAACCCTAACCCCTAACCCTAACCCTAACCCTAACCCTAACCCTAACCCTAACCCTAACCCTAACCCTAACCCTAACCCTAACCCTAACCCTAACCCTAACCCTAACCCTAACCCTAACCCTAACCCTAACCCTAACCCTAACCCTAACCCTAACCCTAACCCTAACCCTAACCCTAACCCTAACCCTAACCCTAACCCTAACCCTAACCCTAACCCTAACCCTAACCCTAACCCTAACCCTAACCCTAACCCTAACCCTAACCCTAACCCTAACCCTAACCCTAACCCTAACCCTAACCCTAACCCTAACCCTAACCCTAACCCTAACCCTAACCCTAACCCTAACCCTAACCCTAACCCTAACCCTAACCCTAACCCTAACCCTAACCCTAACCTAACCCTAACCCTAACCCTAACCCTAACCCTAACCCTAACCCTAACCCTAACCCTAACCCTAACCCTAACCCTAACCCTAACCCAACCCTAACCCTAACCCTAACCCTAACCCTAACCCTAACCCTAACCCTAACCCTAACCCTAACCCTAACCCTAACCCTAACCCTAACCCTAACCCTAACCCTAACCCTAACCCTAACCCTAACCTAACCCTAACCCTAACCCTAACCCTAACCCTAACCCTAACCCTAACCCTAACCCTAACCCTAACCCTAACCCTAACCCTAACCCTAACCCTAACCCTAACCCTAACCCTAACCCTAACCCTAACCCTAACCCTAACCCTAACCCTAACCCTAACCCTAACCCTAACCCTAACCCTAACCCTAACCCTAACCCTAACCCTAACCCTAACCCTAACCCTAACCCTAACCCTAACCCTAACCCTAACCCCTAACCCTAACCCTAACCCTAACCCT
Organism: Patagioenas fasciata; assembly: GCF_037038585.1. Classification (NCBI taxonomy): domain Eukaryota; kingdom Metazoa; phylum Chordata; class Aves; order Columbiformes; family Columbidae; genus Patagioenas; species Patagioenas fasciata. The sequence continues at coordinate 32,088,021 of NC_092528.1, read as the reverse complement.
AACCCTAACCCTAACCCTAACCCTAACCCTAACCCTAACCTAACCCTAACCCTAACCCTAACCCTAACCCTAACCCTAACCCTAACCCTAACCCTAACCCTAACCCTAACCCTAACCCTAACCCTAACCCTAACCCTAACCCTAACCCTAACCCTAACCCTAACCCTAACCCTAACCCTAACCCTAACCCTAACCCTAACCCTAACCCTAACCCTAACCCTAACCCTAACCCTAACCCTAACCCTAACCCTAACCCTAACCCTAACCCTAACCCTAACCCTAACCCTAACCCTAACCCTAACCCTAACCCTAACCCTAACCCTAACCCTAACCCTAACCCTAACCCTAACCCTAACCCTAACCCTAACCCTAACCCTAACCCTAACCCTAACCCTAACCCTAACCCTAACCCTAACCCTAACCCTAACCCTAACCCTAACCCTAACCCTAACCCTAACCCTAACCCTAACCCTAACCCTAACCCTAACCCTACTAACCCTAACCCTAACCCTAACCCTAACCCTAACCCTAACCCTAACCCTAACCCTAACCCTAACCCTAACCCTAACCCTAACCCTAACCCTAACCCTAACCCTAACCCTAACCCTAACCCTAACCCTAACCCTAACCCTAACCCTAACCCTAACCCTAACCCTAACCCTAACCCTAACCCTAACCCTAACCCTAACCCTAACCCTAACCCTAACCCTAACCCTAACCCTAACCCTAACCCTAACCCTAACCCTAACCCTAACCCTAACCCTAACCCTAACCCTAACCCTAACCCTAACCCTAACCCTAACCCTAACCCTAACCCTAACCCTAACCCTAACCCTAACCCTAACCCTAACCCTAACCCTAACCCTAACCCTAACCCTAACCCTAACCCTAACCCTAACCCTAACCCTAACCCTAACCCTAACCCTAACCCTAACCCTAACCCTAACCCTAACCCTAACCCTAACCCTAACCCTAACCCTAACCCTAACCCTAACCCTAACCCTAACCCTAACCCTAACCCTAACCCTAACCCTAACCCTAACCCTAACCCTAACCCTAACCCTAACCCTAACCCTAACCCTAACCCTAACCCTAACCCTAACCCTAACCCTAACCCTAACCCTAACCCTAACCCTAACCCTAACCCTAACCCTAACCCTAACCCTAACCCTAACCCTAACCCTAACCCTAACCCTAACCCTAACCCTAACCCTAACCCTAACCCTAACCCTAACCCTAACCCTAACCCTAACCCTAACCCTAACCCTAACCCTAACCCTAACCCTAACCCTAACCCTAACCCTAACCCTAACCCTAACCCTAACCCTAACCCTAACCCTAACCCTAACCCTAACCCTAACCCTAACCCTAACCCTAACCCTAACCCTAACCCTAACCCTAACCCTAACCCTAACCCTAACCCTAACCCTAACCCTAACCCTAACCCTAACCCTAACCCTAACCCTAACCCTAACCCTAACCCTAACCCTAACCCTAACCCTAACCCTAACCCTAACCCTAACCCTAACCCTAACCCTAACCCTAACCCTAACCCTAACCCTAACCCTAACCCTAACCCTAACCCTAACCCTAACCCTAACCCTAACCCTAACCCTAACCCTAACCCTAACCCTAACCCTAACCCTAACCCTAACCCTAACCCTAACCCTAACCCTAACCCTAACCCTAACCCTAACCCTAACCCTAACCCTAACCCTAACCCTAACCCTAACCCTAACCCTAACCCTAACCCTAACCCTAACCCTAACCCTAACCCTAACCCTAACCCTAACCCTAACCCTAACCCTAACCCTAACCCTAACCCTAACCCTAACCCTAACCCTAACCCTAACCCTAACCCTAACCCTAACCCTAACCCTAACCCTAACCCTAACCCTAACCCTAACCCTAACCCTAACCCTAACCCTAACCCTAACCCTAACCCTAACCCTAACCCTAACCCTAACCCTAACCCTAACCCTAACCCTAACCCTAACCCTAACCCTAACCCTAACCCTAACCCTAACCCTAACCCTAACCCTAACCCTAACCCTAACCCTAACCCTAACCCTAACCCTAACCCTAACCCTAACCCTAACCCTAACCCTAACCCTAACCCTAACCCTAACCCTAACCCTAACCCTAACCCTAACCCTAACCCTAACCCTAACCCTAACCCTAACCCTAACCCTAACCCTAACCCTAACCCTAACCCTAACCCTAACCCTAACCCTAACCCTAACCCTAACCCTAACCCTAACCCTAACCCTAACCCTAACCCTAACCCTAACCCTAACCCTAACCCTAACCCTAACCCTAACCCTAACCCTAACCCTAACCCTAACCCTAACCCTAACCCTAACCCTAACCCTAACCCTAACCCTAACCCTAACCCTAACCCTAACCCTAACCCTAACCCTAACCCTAACCCTAACCCTAACCCTAACCCTAACCCTAACCCTAACCCTAACCCTAACCCTAACCCTAACCCTAACCCTAACCCTAACCCTAACCCTAACCCTAACCCTAACCCTAACCCTAACCCTAACCCTAACCCTAACCCTAACCCTAACCCTAACCCTAACCCTAACCCTAACCCTAACCCTAACCCTAACCCTAACCCTAACCCTAACCCTAACCCTAACCCTAACCCTAACCCTAACCCTAACCCTAACCCTAACCCTAACCCTAACCCTAACCCTAACCCTAACCCTAACCCTAACCCTAACCCTAACCCTAACCCTAACCCTAACCCTAACCCTAACCCTAACCCTAACCCTAACCCTAACCCTAACCCTAACCCTAACCCTAACCCTAACCCTAACCCTAACCCTAACCCTAACCCTAACCCTAACCCTAACCCTAACCCTAACCCTAACCCTAACCCTAACCCTAACCCTAACCCTAACCCTAACCCTAACCCTAACCCTAACCCTAACCCTAACCCTAACCCTAACCCTAACCCTAACCCTAACCCTAACCCTAACCCTAACCCTAACCCTAACCCTAACCCTAACCCTA